>NW_022196755.1:0-39603 GCF_008641045.1 Pistacia vera | reverse complement strand
ATTAAAATTCCAAAAGAAGTTAAAAGAACAGAAGAACTGCCAGTTTTTAGCTAGCTAATAGCTTACCATTAAAAGAAACAGAAAATTTAAAAAGTAAAATCGACCCACGGATCCTTTTAGCATTTCAAGAAAAGGGTCGTCTTCAAATTTTCATAAAAAAGAACACAACACTCCAGGAAACCCTCTCTAACTGTATGAACTGTACCTCCTCTTTTTCTCCTTCGCTGGAAAACACTTCCTTTGTCACCGGGGAGGACAAGTCCTCACAGAGGATGGGCGGATTCTCGGCATCTGCAGGCAGAGGGATTTTCTTGCCAAAGAGTTTGATGGCAGGGTCTTTACTTTCCAGCATTTTCTTGGCGACCAAACAGAGGAAACGAAAAAAAAAAAACGCGCGAGAAAATTTGCAGGTTGTTTTGTTTCTTGGGTCTTTGTTGGCATGGAACGTAGTGTGTCGTTTGCGTTATTGATCCGTTTAAACGAGGAGGTGGATGCCACGTCAGCACATTAGTGTAATTCTCAGCCACAAGTTTATGTGGCCTTGAGATTTTCTTTTCTTTCCTTCTCCAAATATTATTTGATTCTTTTTTTAATTATTATATGATATGGTTGCACAAAAAGTGAGTGCACCTGACTGTGAGTGTGAGAGTGAGTGAGTCGTCGTCAGCTTTCGGGAAGTTCATTGAATTCTAGGGCGTAGCAGAGATGAGGTGGCGTGATGTGATTGGTGAAAGGAAGGATAAAGTTTTCCTAAATGAAGGAAATGAATGGCCGGCTTGGCGCTTTTTGAAGCTTGACTGTTAAAAAAGAAACTATTTTAATTTTTCCTTTTTGTCCTTTTTCACATTTGAATGATGAACATGGGATGAATATGATGATTTATTTAAGCTTGACTGTGAATACTACAATCAAAATTCAACACGATATTTATGTATCATGATTACTCATACGTGATTGAATTGAATTTTTAAATTTTCTATAAAATAAGATATATGTGATTAATTTTTGACAATTTATAGAGTTTAATTTTCTCATATTTGACACAATAGAGTAAACGATTTTTTTTTCCCACTCGAACAATGGTCTAATGACATTTCTTACCCAAAACGTTTCAAAATATAACTTTATTATCCACATCACAAATCTATTAGTATATTATGTTGTAAAGAATGACATGATAATCAAAAGTTCGTTATAAATAAAGACAGCATAGTCAATTAACATTTTGTATCAAAAATCAAAATTTAAAATTCCACTTTGCTAAAAAAACAACGAATGACAACGGAGGGTGGCCATTCACAACCGACGATCGGTTAGTAACCAAGTGTCGAGGTTTGAGCGGTTTTGAAGAACGGAGATCGGAGGTTGAAAGGGTGGCTGGGACAAATGGTTGAGTAGGTGTGGTGGTGTTGTCTGGTGAGGCATGGGTTTTGGTTAGGGCAAATTGTTGAGTAGCCTAGGTTTGGAAGCTATGAGGAATGGGGGGAACCAAAAAATTCACTTCCAAACTCAACCAATTCAACATTTCTCAACACACACAGCAATCTCCCGCCAATCTCCTTGATAAACCAACTTCACAAATAACTGCTGGTGTCGTAAAATGCAACCATTGCATGGTGGCAAGTGCGGTTTGCGGATGACAACGACGATTGGGGACACCTGGTGGGTAGATGGGTTTTGTTAAGGAGAGGGTATGGGTTCAAATGGTGATGGCAAGGGTGATTTCCGATGGAAAAATCAACCAGAATCTGACTTTGAAGATGGGAATAACATTAAAAGGACAGTGGTTGCATTGGTGTGAGAGTGAAAGGGGTTTTGTTGTGGGTGATTGTAGATGCAAAAAATCTACATTTACGGAAGTAGGGTTTGATCCCGTGAGGTTGAGGCCACTAGCAATCCGCTGTACCTACACACGTGAGGAAACAAGCGTAAAGCGAATGGAAAACACCGGGGTGGTATTTGCCGTAGGCACTCCGACGCTCAAGTCAGCAAGGCTAAATGATGCTAATTTAGTGAGGGTTAGGGAAAGAGAAGGTTACCAAGAGTCTAGTCGAAGACTACAACTATAGTAGTGATACGAGGTTCCTAAGAGTGAGAACTACGGGTTTAGAAGGTGTAATGTGTCTTCTTTGTGAGAGGGTTGACCTCTATTTAAATAGTAACTGTACGATCTTCGAGTCCTAGTAGGACTGTGAGTACTTGGAGGTTGAGGTTCAATGAATAGGAAGGCTTTTGATTCCCTTGCCTTGGTAGGAGAGGGAGTCCTAGTTGGTCTAAGATACGAATCTTAGACGAGTTTGAATAGTAATGGATCTCTTCGGTAGAATCTGAATAGTATTGAAATAAGAAATAGACAGCCTTAGGGTCTAATAAACCGTAGGTCCAATAGGTGATCTTGGATCAAAGGGCCTGGGGCCAGACAAGCTGATAACGAGGCCTAAACGAATCGAGGCCTTTACTGATTGGGCTCAAGCAGTGAGCGACAAGGTAGATGTGGTGAGCGAACCTAATATACAAACTCTGTTATGAGCCCAATTGGAATTGAGCCATGGCTCCGGGCTTTGTTGAATGTGTCTTTGTCTTTGGGCCTATTTCAGCCGAGGACATTTTTTGGCTCTAACAGTTTGCCCCCCACTCTCTAAGTTAAGGAGTGCTTAGCTTAGAGAGTAGATGTTACGTGGAGGTGTGCTTAGTCATCCTTCATGACTGACTGGTTGAATATGTGAATGTGTTGCTTCCCTGTTATCTGAACCGAATAGTATAGCCTTTATTGTAGGTGATGCATTCGAAAAACCAAACCGAGTGGGAAACACAAACATGCCCTCACTCGGCGTATCTGACCAAGTAGGGGAGTGGAGTTGACCTTGATGAACTCACTCGATGCATCAGATCGAGGGAAAGCATGAAAGGATCCGCTAGAGGTGTCCTCACTCGGTATGTCGAACCGGGTGAGAAGATATGTGAAACATCCCATGAAAGTGTCCTCACTCGGTGTATCGAACGAAATGAGAGGACGTGCAAACTTTCCCATAAAGGTGTCCTCACTTGGTGTATCGAGCTGAGTTAGAGGATGTGTGAGTTATCCCATGAAAGTGTCCTTACTCGGTGTATCAAACCGAGTGAGAGTATGTGTGAACTATCCCATGAAGATGTCGGTATTCAGTGTATTGCACCGAGTGGAATACGTTAGGGTCATTTAGGTGGCGGTGCCTTTGGTTGATCGGTTGAATCCGAATGAGTAGGTGTAAGAGCATTCCCAATCAAGTGGCTAGGTCACTCAATTAGGATGACCGAGAGGGCAGAGGTTATGTTTTGCTTTGGCGACATTTGTCACGAGGCCGAAAAGTCGAGGTTAAATAGTCAATACGTCTAATACTAACCCTACTCGGTCGGGCAAACCGAGCGAGTGGTTAGCATCTCCATGGTGTCTGCATGATGTGGCGGTCATGAACCCTAAATATGATAATGTGAAGCTGAATAATTCATCTCTTGACATGTGTATGACTAAGATGTCTCTCTAAGTTTGGGCAAGAAAATGGAATCACACTGTCTGATGACCAATCGGAGGTTGCCACGCATAAGCTTTGACAACTTTCGTCGATAAAAGTGCGGAGGTGACTGTTCATTTCATCTCATTCTCCATTTCTCTCTTTTGTCTTCGCGTTTTCTCTCTGTTTCAGTTTTTCTCCGTAGCACTGAAAGATTTCAAGAACTTTGGCCATTTTATGGTAAATACTTGCTTCCTTGTACTGTTTTTTGTTTCCTTTTGTCCTTTCTTTGTGGTTGCGGTACTTTTGAAGGGATTTGGGTGAGGTTGGTAGATTGTTTTTTAGGGGAGTTTGAAAAGGAGGCGTTGTGTTTGTTTGACTTGAACGGGGTAGGCAAATTGAATGATTTTGATTCTTTGGTTTGGTGTTTGGGAGATTAGTGTGTTTATGATCAATTTGGTGTGGTCTATGTTTAGAGATTTTGGGTTTTTTGGATTTTCTGGATTTAGGGAGGTTAGAAGATGGAGTCGATTTATGTAGGCTTCCCATTTGGCTCGTCTCGGTCTGCTTGATCGGGTCGATTGAGGTGGTTTGAGTGAAGTCTAGTTTTTTGGTAAGGGATGGGTTACATAGATCGCTCGGTCTCCTAGGTCAAACGGAAAGGGATCTGAACGAGGGGTTGAGGTAGTAGGTACTCGGTTGTCCTTACCGAGCCGAAAGTTTCTTAGAGGCAAAGAGTTAGCTTGATATCAAAGCCTGTCAGTCGGTCGCTCTAGGCGAGTGGAGCTTTTGGAACTAAAGATACGATTTGGTATTGAAAAACCAATCGATCGCTCGAGTCGAGTGGCTAAGGAGTTGAATGTCGTAGTTAGAGTCGAGCGACTTGAATGGGGCGGAGATGGAAGTTGGGAATGAATACGAGAATGCCCCAACTATGGTAGTGATGCCAGAGGGTAAAGACGTCTTGGTCGGCATACCCAAAGGGGTGAATGCGGCCGCTCCTAGGCCAAGTGACGTCGCCCTAAACGATGGTGATTCGGATGGGCAAGGGACGAATGGGGAAGACTCCGATGAAGCCGATGGTTCTGAAAGTTTGCCTTCCACCAGTAGTGGCTCCGAGGATGAGCTGAGTCGGCCCGACAGCAGGATATTGAATAAGGACTAGATGCTTTTGCTGAAGGAGAGTGATGTGTGGCTAATCAGGACAATGTACCACATTCTGAAGTCCATCGAGATTAGGGTGCCTAAGTTGTACGAGAGGGTCGACTGGGAGGTAAGAGGTTAGGTGAGTGTTTACCAGAAGTGGTTCCATGATGAGCTAAGGCTTCCTATACCCCATCTTGTCTATGAGGTCTTGAACCACTTTATGATCGCACTGACTCAGGTTATGCTGAATGGGTAGAGATTGTTGATGGCTCTGGAGGACCTCTGTGTGCGAAATCAAGTGATGTTTGGGCTACATGAGTTGCTATACTCTTATTTCCTAAAGGAGAGTGACAAAGATGAGCTTCGATACACGATCAATCTTAGGCATAATTGGGCTCATCTCGTGACCGACCTCTGGTTGAGTGATAAAAACCGGAAGGAACCTTTCTTCTTCATGAGGGGTGAAGTAGTCTTTGAGGAGAGACGCCAGGGCGAGATCCTGTATACCTGGCGAGCGACTAGTGAAGAACTTAGTCTTTATTCATGCTTTGATTACTAAAGCCTTATTTTGTTTCTCCTTTGCAGATCTTGAATTCAATCGTGCTTGACAGAGTAGGGACGGCTTGGATGTGCAAACTAGAAAGCTTCTTGCCATTCCTACGGCCTAGAGGGATTGGTGAGTAGTGTTGGAGGAGGCAAATCTGAGGACGAGTCACCTGTGGGCTGGAGTTGGTGCGATTCAGCGAGGTATCCCCTTCCCTTCACTAAAGCAGACTTGGGGTGTGTTGCCCATCCGCTATTACAATCATATTTTGTCTAGTAAGTCGAGGCTGAACCCAGTAACTGTTAAGGAATTTACGATTGCAGAGAGGCTTATGAAGAAGTTAACCATCTCAAGCGCGAGTAAGTCCATCACAAGACGTTGCGGGAAGCGAAAGAAAGACTCTTTGACTAAAGAGCAGAGGAAGGTGGATGATGTGGTTGTGACTCCACCCGGACAATCGCCTGCGCCCGAGGATGGGCCATCCAAGGCGGTGGTCTTGGATGAGGAGATTGAGATGCTTACTTTTAGTATCCCAGCCTTTGTGTTGACCTATTCGGATATCGCTTCCATGAGTAAGTTGGCTGATTTGTTCCTGATCTCAGCGGACGAGAGCTGATTGAATTAGATAGGCGTGATTGTGACTGCTGATTGGGGGGTTTCTAGCACTTTCTAGGTATGAGCCAAATTTTTATCTTCTGTACTTGTAATGACTGAACTCTAATTGAGTGGTTTTATCATGCAGGCTTTTACAAGTAGCATGTATCTCAGGAAATCCATCATGTCGTTGGAGAAGAAGATATATGATGTTTCTAAATCCAATGCCAATCTGCGACACAGAGAGGCGATGCCCTAGAAAGTTGAGCAGGAAAGCCAGTAGTGTCTGATGAAGGTCGAGGTCGAGCTGGAGCGATTAAAGAAAGAGTTGGCTGAGAAGAACGTGGAGGTTGAGTCGCTGAGGGAGCAGTGCCTTGGTATTGCTGGCGACACCATCATCAAGACTAGGGTAGAGTTGATGCTACAGTACAAGGTTGGGAACACTGCCCATTGGAACCCGGATGAGGACATCCAACTCTTGTGGGCGATGGAAGAGGAGGAGGCTGTTGGTCGCGCGGATTAATGGAGGAGCAGGTCGATGACTAGGTATTCAACCTCGCTAGTCAGCTAGGACAGTTGGTTACAGAGGATGCTGATGACCAGGCTACGGGGACGATTGCTGGGGTCAGTGATATGGTGACTGAGTCGGAGATGGGTGAGACGACTCGTATTGATGATGTGGGGCATGATGCCCCTTAGGCTTATGTTTATTTTTTCCTCCATTATTTATGGTGCCTGCGATGTCTTTTCATGGTGCATATGCCTTACTTGATACTAAGCCGTTTGGGGCTTTTTGTTTATATAATACTTAGCTATTTAGGGCTTTATGTTTCTTCTTGTGTTTCCATTTTACTACTTTCTTCGTGGATGGATGGATGGATTGATTGCTTACAGATGTGTGGGGTTGACCCTTCTTTCCTAGGTAATCACCTTGTAGATGTATCCTGTCTAGGGCAAAACATTGTAGTCAAGACAGCGTGATTCGATTCGAGTGCATGAATCGATGCAGCTAGTTTGAACCAACTAATTGAGTTGTGATGTGGACGAAGCTAATGGCTGAGTTGCTAGTGTCGCTCGAAGGTGATTTTTATAGGATGTCGGTATGGGTCAATTAGAGATGTAAGCTATTGAGTTGTTTTTGGTCGGGCTAGGTCGACTGAAGGTGTAGATTTACATGAATTGTTAAGTCGGTCCAGGCCGACTGAAAGTGTAAGTCGATGAATCGGTTTGAGTCAATTGAAGGTGTGAGTTTTTGTGAATTGCTAAGTTAGTTTTGACCGACTGAAGGTGTAAGTCAATGAATCAGTTTGAGCCGATCGAAGGTGTGAGTTTGCATGAATTGTTAAGTCAGTCTTGACCGACTGAAGGTGTAAGTCGATGAATCGGTCTGAGTCGATCGAAGGTGTGAGTTTGCGTGAATTATTAAGTTAGTCTTAGCCGACTGAAGGTGTAAGTCGATGAATCGGTCTAAGCCGATTGAAGGTGTGAGTTTTCGTGAATTGTTAAGTCGGTCTGGGCCAATTGAAGGTTAAGGGGGTGGACAAACCCATTCATCCTTTTTAAAACAAAAACAAGAATAGAGAATTGAAGCTAAGACAAATTTGACTACAAATAGTAACGTTTGAGGTGGATTGCATTCCAACTATTGCTGATGTCCTTGCCCTCGAGGGTTTTGAAGTCTGTAGGCGCCCTTCCCTACTTCCTTGGCGATCTTGTAGGGTCCCTCCTAAGTAGTGTTGAGCTTGCCAGAGTTGATCTCCTTAGTATTTTGAAAGACTTTGCGGAGGACCCAGTTGCCTTGTTTGAAAGTTCTTACTCTGACGTTATGATTGTAGTGTCAAGCAGCCTACTGCTGGTAGATGGTATTGCGGATGTTTGCTCGCTCAAGTAGTTCGTCAACTATGTCCAAGTTGTGACAAAGGTTTTGGCTATTGACTTCTTCATCTAACCATTGGAGTGTGGTTGAAGGGACTGATACTTCGGTTGGGATAATTGCCTCAAATCCATATGTAAGGGAGAAATGGGTTTTGTTAATGGACAAGTGGGTTGTTGTTCGATAAGACTAGAGGACCCATGGTAGTTCGTCTGTCCATGCACCTTTAGCTTTCTGGAGGCACTTCTTTAATGTCTGCATGATTGTTTTATTTGATGATTTAGCTTGGTCGTTCGATTGGGGGTTACGAGGGGTAGAGAAGCTGAGTTTGATCCCCTACATGTCACAAAAGTCTCTGAAGCCTGAGCTAATGAATTGGGATCCATTGTCGGTGACTATTTCCTCTGGTATTCCAAATTTGCAGATGACATGTTTCCAGATGAAGGCTTTTACCTCTCAGTCTTTAACTTAGGAGAGTGCTTCGGCTTCGATCCACTTAGTAAAATAGTTGGTGATTGTTAACATGAAGACTCCCGGGTACGGTAGGGAGTTTTCCAACTATGTTCATCCCCCACTTCATGAATGGCCAAGGTGTGAGTGTGGAGTTGAGTCGCTTAGGTGGGAGGTGCGAGATATGGGCAAGCCTTTGACAGCTATCACATTTCTTCACATAGGATGCTGAGTCAGTGCGTATAGTGGGCCAATAGTAATCAGCGGTGATCACCTGGCGGGCAAGGATGCGTCCCCTTGCATGGTTCCTACATTCGCCTTCATGGAGTTTGACGAGAACATATTTGGCTTCCTCTGGGTTTATGCATTTGAGGTAGGGGCCAGAGAATGACTTCTTAAGGAGTTGGTCCTCGCATATGGTGAATCTTATAACTTTTGCTCTCAGGCGTGCTTCATTCTTGTCGGTTAGAAGCTCATTATGTTCCAAGTATTTGATTATTGGGGTCATCTAGGAGTCGGCTGGTTCGACATCCATTACTTGTTTAGGCTCTTTTAGGTTGTGCAACTTGCTCATTGGGTGTTCCTTCCAATTGGTTGGCCATTGTAGGAACAATAGTGGGATAGATGACTAAGAGGAGCCTTGAAGGGTTGAGCTGAGGTTGGCAAGGGCATTAGCATGGTGTTCTCTACTCTTGGGACTTGGGTGATAGAGAATTCTTTGAAGGCAGACTATATTTCGTTGACCAAGTTCAAGTAGGTTGTCATCTTCGAGTCTCGAGCTTGGTATGTGCCTTGTAGCCGGTTAACTACGAGTTGAGAATCAGACTTTACCTCCAGCTTTCTTACTCCAATCTCCTTGGCCAGAGAGAGTCCATCGATAAGGGCTTCGTATTCGGATTCGTTGTTTGTGCACTTGAAACCACACCATATGGCCCGTTGGATGATATCCCCTTCTGGTGTAATAAATACAATGCCGAGCCCACTTCCATTCATATTGCTTGAGTTGTCCACTGAAAGGGTCCATTTCGAAGATGACCCGCTATTCATGCACAATAACTCTTTTTTCACCTGGACGGTAGTGTTAGGAGTGAAATTAGCAATAAAGTTTGCCAACGCTTGGGATTTGATGGCGGTGTATGGTTAGAAAGATATATCAAACTCACTAAGCTCTACTAGTCATTGGGTGAGCCAGCCTGATAACTCTGGCTTATGAAGAATCTTCTTAAGTGGGAATGAGGTGAGGATGACTATGGAGTGGCATTGAAAATATGGTATGAGCTTCCTAGATGCATGGACGAAGGCCAGTGTCAATTTCTCTAGCTGGCTGTATCGTGTCTCGGCATCAAGGAGTGATTTACTCACATAGTAAACTAGTAGCTGCTTCGCATTGTCTTTCCGAACTAACACTGTTGAGATGTCGTCTCCAAAACCACTAGATAGGTGTAGAGCTTTTCCCCAATCAAGAGCTTGGAAAGAAGCATGTGAGAGGTTAGGTACCTCTTTAGCTATTATAGGGCCTCCTCGCAGGTAGGGGTCCACTCAAAGTTCTTAGATTTCTTGAGTGTGGCGAAAAAGAGGTGGCACTTGTCAACGGATCTAGAGATGAAATAACTCAAGGCAGCTACTCACCCCGCAAGACGTTGGACATCTTTGATGCAAGATGGTGATAGTATGTTGAGGATCGCCTGGATTTGGTCAGGGTTGGCTTCTATCATGTGTTAAGTCACCATGTATGCCAAGAATTTTTCTGACGAGACCTCGAACGAACACTTGGCTGGGTTTAGCTTCATATCGTATTTCCTTAGGATGGCGAATGTTTGGCTGAGATGGTCGAGGTGCTGCTCGGCCATAATAGACTTGACGAGCATGTCGTCAATGTATACTTTCATGGTGTCTCCAATGTGTTCGGCAAACATTCTGTTGACTAGCCATTACTAGGTGGCCCAGATGTTCTTAAGACCAAAGGGCATTACTTTGTAGCAATAGGTTCCTCTCTCTGTGATGAAAGTTGTCTTTTCTTGATCGTTCAGGTGCATCAAAATCTGGTTGTACCCTAAGAAGGCGTCTATAAAACTTAGGAGTTTGTGAGCTGCTGTCGCATCAACCATTATGTTGATATGTGAGAGTGGGAAGGAGTCCTTGGGGCATGCTTTGTTCAATCTGTAAAATCTATGCAGACCCTTCATTTCCTATTCTTTTTCTTCACGACCACTATGTTTGCTAGCCAGGCAGGATAATGGACTTCTCTGATCAATCTGTTACTCAGCAGCTTGTCAATTTCCTCATTAATGATCTAGCTGCGTTCTGGAGCCAACTTCCTTCTCCTCTACTTCACTATAAAGTGATCCGGTTCTATGTGTAGGTGGTGGACGAGTGCTTTAGGGCTGATGCCTATCATGTTTGCATGGGACTAGGCGAAGCAATCCTTATTTTGCTTCAGGAAGTCTATGAGTTGTTCTCTTATTTAGGGTTTGAGGCGAGAACCTATCTGGGTCTTTCGGTCAAGGTAGTCCGAATGTATTTGTACTTCATCCAACTTTTCCATGGATGGTTGATCTAGCTCGGTCGGAAGGGTTGGATGGGACTAGAGTTTCTATGAAGCATGACCTTTGCCTTTGAAGGCGTTCTTGTATCAGTCTCCAAAAGCCTTAGGGTCGCCCTTGATTTCTCTTACTCCCCACTTTGTTGGAAACCTGATAGCTTGATGGAAGATGGATGGGACAACTTGCATGTCGTGGATCTAGGGTCGACCCAATATGACGTTGTACAGTGAGGGGCAGTCAAGTACTAGGAAGATGATTTGCTTGTTGATTTCGCTGGTGTAGACCGGCAAGGCAATTTCACCAATGGTGTACTTTTGCTTAGAACTAAACCCGACTAGGATGGTTGGCCATCTACTGATGTTTGATTCATCCAGTCCCATGGCCTTCATTGCTTCAAGGAATAGGATGTTTGCCGAGGACCCCCCGTCTACGAATACTCTCTTGACAAGAATGTTGGCGATCTGGAGGGAGGTGATTAGAGTATCGTGATAAGGGGTGGCTAACGTGATTGGCTCGTCATCTTTGAACTGAATCATCTGGTTGGTATGTGCCTAAGGGGATGGATGAATGGACCGGACTTCTAGGTGATGGTTGGCTTGGGCGTAGCGCTTGGTTGAGGAATAACTCACCCCACTGATTTCTGACCTTCCAGAGATAATTGAGCAAAACCCCTTTAGTGCCGATTCTTGTGGAGGGGGAGATGTTTCTTTCAAGTTTCTTTGGTCAACTGTATTCTTCCCTTTATCTATCAACATGTCCCAGAGATGTCCCCTCTTCAATAGTGCTGCAACTTCCAATCTTAGGGCAATACAATGGGCGATGTTATGACCATGGTCGCCATGGAATTCGTACCACTTGGTCGTGTCCCTCTTTGCATCAGGATTGAGCTTGGCTAGCCACTTTACGGTAAGTCCCATCCCTCTCATGATTGCCACGAACTCAGCTGGTTCAATGTTGAGGTTTTACTTTGGAATCTTGAATTGTTTTGATCCGAATAGCTTATCTGTGGCTTTGGTCGGCTAGCGATCATACAGTTTTTTGATTCTGACTGGGTTGCGTGGAAGGGGTTGATAATGGGGCTCAAACGGTCTGGATTCTGACTTCCTTTCGCTCCGTCTTTGGTGATGTTCATCATATCTAGTATGCCTCATTCGATTTGCCTCGTCTTTTTCTCATCTGATCTAAATCACTGCTTTGGCTAGGGCGTCTTCCATTATGGTGTAGCCAAATTTTGTCAAGTCTTTGTATAGTTCTCCATCTAGGAGAAACCCCTTTCTAAAAGCATCTACTGTTGTCTTTGGATTACAGGATGGGATGAAGATTTTTTCTTTATTGAGTCTGCTGACGTACTCTCTCAGCAGCTCCCCCCCTCTTCTAGTAGACTTTGTATAGGTCGGCTGACAGTTTCTCAAGTTTCTTGCTGCTGGCGAATTATTCAACGAAGGTGTCGGTGAGCTGGGCGAATGAGTTAATTGAGTTGTTTGGAAGGTTAGTGTACCATTGAAGGGCTGGTTCAGAGAGGCTGAAGCCGAAGCTTTTACACATGCAAGCTTCCCTCAACGTTCGAGGTACTGAGGCGGCGAACATCTGTTGTTTGTATGAGGCTATGTGGTCATCCAAGTCGGTTGTGACATTATAAGGCTTCATGCTGGGGATGATGAATTTGTGTGGCATCTCGGCTAGCGCAATTGCATCCACAATGGGTGAATCGGCATAGTTGTGAGGTTGGCTCTTTTTGGTTGGGATTGGCACTCCAAGTATATGCCTCATCATTGCCTCTATGTCGGCCAATCTTTTGGCCAATATATTCTCCATGGGCAAGGCGGAGGTCACTAGGTCGGCTTGATTGGCTTGGTTTGTCATATGACTCACACTCTGTATGTTTCGTTAGGTCAAGTCACGTGGGGTAGTTTGGCGAACCATTCCATTGTGTGCCACTTGGTAATTTAGATCTTTATTCATTCCCTCGAGTTGGGTGGTTCCCACTATGACTGATCAGGTGTTTTGGTTTGCATGGATGGTGAGAAGGGTTATTTGGGAGTCACTCGGTCTGCGGGGATGGATGGACTAGAGCGGGGTGGATTGAAGGTAAGGGAACCCGCTCGACCCGCGAGGGTGAGTCGAGTCGAGTAGGGTTTGGGTAGGAATACTTGATTAGAGATGAGACGGGATGGCAAGGATGGGTGGCTCTTATTGTGGTGGGCTTTCTGTTACTTGGATGTCTTAATCTCGTGCCTGGAGTAGGTCGACCGAGAATGGCTCTATTGGCAGTCCTCGCTCAATTGGATTCTAGGCTGAATCATCCACTAGCGATGAATAGAGTTGTCGCGATCTTGTATCTGAGGCGGTCAGTTTGTGATCTAGAGTCTGAAGAGGCTAAATGGACGAAACTGATGCACAGAAACGATTAGATTGTACTTGACAAGGTTGAAGCCCAAGGTCATCAAATTGACTCATCTTTTCTTTCAGAGACTGGTTTTTTGCTTGGATGGAGGTGTTTTCGGTCTGAATGGCAGCGTTCTCGACTTCCAATGCTGCCATCTTGTCTGAGTGCTATTACATAAGGGTAGTCAAAGCTTCAAGTCTGGCCTTGAGACCAGGATTAATGTTATCTGAATTTTCAGCCACAGAGAGTTTTCTTGTGAAGTAGGGTTTGAAAGACGAGACGAATGATTGCCAGAGGCTCCACGGTGAGCGGTAAATTGTAAATGCAAAAAATCTACCTTTACAGAAGTAGGGTCTAGTCTCATGAGGTTGAGGCCACTAGCAATCCGCTGTACCTGCACACGCGAGGAAACAAGCGTGAAGTGAATGGAAAACACAAGGGTGGTGTTTGGTGTAGGCACTCCGACGCTCAAGCCAGCAAGGCTAAATGAGGCTAATTTAGTGAAGGTTAGGGAAAGAGAAGGTTACCAGGAGTCTAGTCGAAGACTACAACTATGACAGTGATATGAGGTTCCCAAGAGTGAGAACTATGGGTTTAGAAGGTGTAATGTGTCCCCTTTGTGAGAGGGTTGACCTTTGTTTATATAGCAACTATAGGATCTTCAAGTCCTAATAGGACTGTGAGTACTTGGAGGTTGAGGTTCAGTGAATAGGAAGACTTTTGATTCCCTTGCCTTGGTAGGAGAAGGAGTCCTAGTTGGTCTAATACACGGATCTTAGACGAGTTTGGATAGTAATGGATCCCTTCGGTAGAATCTGAATAGTACCAAAATAAGAAATAAACAACCTTGGGGTCTCTAATAAACCCTAGGTCCAATAAGTGATCTTGGATCAAAGGGCTTAGGGCCAGACAAGCTAATGATGAAGCCTAAACGAATTGGGGCTTTTATTGATTGGGCTCAAGCAATGAGAGACAGGGTAGATGTGGTGAGTGGACCTAATATACAAACTCTGTTGTGAGCCCAATTGGAATTGGGCCATGGTTCCGGACTTTGTTGAAAGTGTTTTCGTCTTTGGGCCTATTTTGGCCGAGAACATTTTTTTGGCCCTAACAGTGATGTGAGGAGTCTGATGAAAGTGTTAGAGGGTTGCGGTGGCGCCAGAATCATGCCAGATCTGGCCTAATCCGGCAGGCGGTTGTTTTGGCCACGATGGAGGCTAAGAAGAGAAAAGAAGATAAAGAGAGAAGGGTATTTTTGTCTTTATAATGAATATTATTATATTTAACGAAACATAATATTTGAATAGTAAAATTGTATTTTGAAACCTTTTGGGTGAAAAAGTGTGAAACTAGTATTTGGGTGAAAAAAAGTCGTTTAGTGACATAATATCATCACTGTCTCAACTAGTCTAGTCCTGTAAGTAAAGGCAGACTCTGAATAAGTTGGTTAATAAAAAACAAAAAATTATAAGTTTACTGGGATTTGGTAAATAAATGCACACTAATTTAATTATATAAAGTATTGTTCACTTTCCCTAGTGTCCTTTTCATACTATTACTCAAAACTTTAAATGTTGTTACTATAAATTATCACATTAAACAATAGAGACTCCAAACCCAAGTAACCAATTAACATTAATAATATCAAAACGTGTAACATGAATACTAGAATAATATTTTTTTTAAGAAAAAAATGATAAAACCTATAATTAGTATTAATTAAATAATACATTATTTAGTAGCCACTGAGGAAAAAAATATCAACATCGTTTAAAAATTTGCATGTTCTCACGTGCTAACTTTCAAATCAAGCCCCCAACATTCTCGGAAAATTAAAAATTAATTTAAATGGAGATAAACGATTTTCTTTAAAAAAAAAAAAGAAAACATTTTTGAAATTTACCAAAAACTACATAATTTTCAGTAAAACTTTATAAAAGTAAAGGACTTATTAAAAAGGTTAAATCCACAAGTAACAAGTAATCTTCTTGTTTAAGTCTTGATATCAAATAATATTAATTACTTACATTTGCCACTGTTTTATTGGTCCAACTTTTGAGAAGAATTTTGGCACAACAGTCAAAAGATTAGATAAACGTTGGCTTCTTTCCACATCAGCTTCATTTTCCACGTGGGTCCCAACTCAGAAAGCTTATATCGAAAGTCAGTAATACTCAATGGACGCGTGTGGGTAATTGTTGGACACGTGTGCACAGTTTCCATGGGTTTGTCCAGATTAAAAACGTGTCCCAGTTAGTGGAAAATAAAATGGAGAATTAAAAAGGAATAATCGGGTACACGTAAAGAGTAAGAAAAATATAAATGGGTTTGTTATCTTTCGGTGTAAAAGGTCAACTGATGTGGTTTAAAATTAATTAAGAAGGGAATTAAAATAATGGATAATTAAGATTGTTAATATGGGGCGGCTGCGTGGGCGGTTTAGACTCTTAATATAAATTGTTTCTTTAATTACAGTAACCCCAATTCTGATTATGACAGATTAATGTAATTGGATACTTGGGAGATAATTGAATATTTAATCACTAATTATTCATAATAATGGATAAGCTTTAAACATCTTTGCAAAGCTTTAAGCTCCTTCAAGTAGAACTTATAATATAAATGTAGTACTTAGTTGGGCTTTTTTATTGAAAAATCCAGAAGGCCCATTCATAAACATTTATAGGCTTTTATCTTGTCTTGAGAAGCCAAGCCCATTCGGAAAATATTATTTTGTCCTTGTTTTTATGTGTAGTGTAGAGCATAAATAAAGTTATGTCAGTAAGTCACACAATAAGTGTGATACACTAAACAAATAGAGGGAAACAATTTTTTTACTTGGGTTGGGGACACCCACATTGGATATTAGGAACTAAGTCGAGATATTTCTAGAAAACCTTCCTAAGATCTCTAGAATAATTCTCATATTTTCTCTACTTTTCTTGGCAACCAAACACCCGCTGGAGAACATTATACAATTCATCCGAATTTCCTATCAAAAAATATTAATAAACAATTTTATGATTATTTAAATCTTTAGTAATTAACAATAATAGATATTAGAGAGTAAGAATTATGGCCTAAGCTAAGAGAGAGACATGCATAAACGCGTTGTTCTCTCCATCTCGTATGGCTATGAACCATACTACAAGATACAACCCAAAGCTCTCAACTCCAATAAAACCCTAGAACACTCAATGTGGCCACAACAGTGGCCACCCTTCGCCGCAAAAATTGGAAAAACAGATAAAGAAAGGGAAAAGAACCTTACCGAAACAAAAAAAGTGCACGAACTCGCCAGAAAAAGTACCGCGACGATGATGAAACAGTAGCGAAGTGAACAAAGACGTCAGAAAACTTTCGTGGATTGAATGAGTATTCTGATGACTTCGCCACCTTTTATAGTGGTTTGCATGGAAGACAAAAGGGCAGGGTTTAATCGTAGCCGTCGATCTACAGTGAATCTCAATCCTTAATTTGTCGAGCAATCTCAGCCCTTAGACGTGGTCACGTGTCATCCATCCACGAGGGGCGATGAATCGTCAGACTGTTACAACAATAACTATTGTCACACGTCGCCTCGACTTTGCGCATGGACAACTGTAGTCTCCCACGCTCGACAAAAGCTGACAAACAAAGGCTGTTGCATTTAATGCGACATGACCGCATGGAAATCACAAATTTGCCCTAACTTTTCATTTTCTAAGTTTTGTCACGTACCACAAGAAATGAGAATCCAAGTGTGAAGTATGTTGACCGGGCGTGAGGTCGAGCCTTGAGCTCGACTGAACCTACATCCAATGACCTGTTGGTAGTGCCGAGCTTGATATCAAATCGAACAATAGTCTTCGAAAACCGAAACAAGCATCGAGCACTAGATGGCAGATGTTGTGTGTGATTTTTCCATCAAGCTCAGTGAGTTGCTAGGTATTAGATTGACCCAGAATCAGTCTGACTCTATCGGTTGTTCGACCCAGCATAAGCTCATCGACATATAGCTCGACCTAACATAAGCTAGTCGTGAACAACCCGAATGATCGTTCAATCAATTCCCAGATAACTTCAGATCCCATATATTATAGGAATGACCAGATTAACAGCAATCTCTATGCAATCACAACGCCTAATCGTAAGAATATCAGAGTTGCAGTTCAAATCAATTGTAATCCTTTTTATTTTCGCTATTTCCTTTGTACAAACCTTGTATATAAACCCCCTCAAATGATGAAAATGGGGTTGGAAATTTTCCATAGAACTGATCTTATTGTAAGTTCTCACAACAAATACAAGAATAGTGAGGCATAAGAGGTTGCTTCGCCGAACCACTTTAAAATTTTTATTATCTTTTACTTTATTGCACTTATCATTCACCCATCGTGGATTATCTGTAATCACGTCCACATTCAGTCCGATTCCATCAAGGTCAATTGGATCTATCTGGTTGGTGCGAATTTTCGTATCAACACTAATAGTGTAGAGATGAAAGGAATATATCGCTCGAAGCTAAAGGACCTTTCAAGGTAAGAAGAGTGGAGGATCTTGATTGGCTAACAAGCATAAAACTCAAAAAGTTTTTTGAGAAAGAATAAGTAGAAAACATTTGGCACAAACAAGACTTCAAAATCAAGCACAATTTAACCAATAGATCAATGACACTATTATCCATAGAAACTATGATCTAGTTTAGCAAAACTTGATCAGAAAAAAAAAAAAAAAATTTGAGAGGTTGTAAATTCTGAATTCTTTCAAATATATGAAACTTTCACTCGTTTTGAATTCATATGATAAAAGTGAATTCTTGGAAAAATGTAAACATGACATATAACAAAACAAAACGAGATTAATTTTATGAAGAAATTCTGAAAGAGAAAACTCAATCAAATACCAAAATTTTCTTTTCATTTCTTACCTTTTTCTACTTCCAAACAACAAAACCGAACCAAAAAGGCAAAAACAGAGGAGTAAACCCTTTAGGCCAATACCAACTAAAAAAAAAAGTTAAAAAAAAAAAAACAACAAGAACAAAATTCAGGATTGAAAATTTGAAAGCAAAAAATTAAAATTCCAAAAGAAGTTAAAAGAATAGAGGAACTAGCCGTTTTTAGCTAGCTAATAACTTACCATTGAAAGAAACATAAAAGTTAAAAAGTAACGGCGTTAATTTAAGGGTGGGAACTTGCAATCTATGAAACCATGGGTGGAAACTTGTAGATTTGCCAAACCTTGTGTGGAAAGATGTCGTTTACTCTTAACAATATTATGGCCTAAGCTAAGACAGAGGCATGCATAAACGCGTTGTTCTAGGCCAAAGAGTCCTCTCTTTCGTGTGGGTATATGAACGATACTACCAGAACAACCCAAAGCTCTCAACCACTTTTCTCAATGAGCATGACCACGGAAAGATAAATACTAAGTCTATGGTGTCCAAGTTGTAAAAATATATTAAGATTTCTTCTTTAGTAATGATTTCTTCTTTAGTTAAAGCATACATAACGTATTGCTCATTTGGATGATTGAGAAAGACATTAATATCCATTCGATTAGTGTAATGAAGTTTTCGAATCTGATCGCTAAATTCTACAATAACTCTTTGATTTTCCTCTTCCACTTCATTTGTAACTTGCAATTCATCGACATCGGGGATCTTAATTTGGTAATAATTAAAACAATTGGCAACTGTATGTGGCTTCACATCAATTTGCTACATAATTTTGTAATGATTAAAACAATCGGCAATAATATGTGGCTTCGCATCAATTTGCTGCATAATTTTGTAATGATTAAAGCAATTGGCAATAATTTGTGGTTTCATATCAATTTGACCATGCAGTAATTGCATTTACAATTCCATCAAAGACACGATCTTTGCTGGTTTCAAAACACGATCTTCTATCCGTTTCAAAAGTAGATAATTGAAGTGCTGAATTGAAATCTTAATAATATTAAAACATTAATTGAAATCCTAATACTATACTAGTAAAACATGAATTATAAAGAAATTTTTGTTATCACACCTCTATTAAGTTATAACCTCCTTATAGTAATAAAATTAATTAATCCCATCATTATGACTATATAGAAATTTTACTGTAGAACACTTATGATAAAACAAAAAAGAGGGAGTCTTTGGAAAAGAATGCTTAAGATTGACTTCTCCAGTGTCTTTAAAAATTTACCATATCTTCAATAAACATTATAAGTGTCACTATATATATTGAATTTTAACTTCCCCATTAAAAAAAGGTGTTTAAAGGTGCATACAATGCAATGACATAAGGTAGGGTTGGAGTTGACTTATGAGACATGAGTGACATGATGAAGAAGGCAGGAAAGTTTGTAAAATAAATAATATATTGGCGTTTTGTGCTTTTACTTTTTTTTTTAACCGATATTGCATGAAAGCTTTTCAACTCATTAGGCTACAAGTTCCGCATCCTTTTGGCAAATGTTTTATAAAGTTGTGTGTAACTTACTTTCATCTTAAACTTTGTTTCCCATAAAGTGATGGAACTTAACCAGCTAATCTTCCAAGCTTTTGCTGCCTAATCCACTATTTTTTTTGATTAAGACTACTTAAAAACTAAATATTCATTCATAAAGCTTTAAGCACAGAAATTTCTTGGACAAGATGAATGGTTATGGTCAGCGCATCATGATGTAATTGGGTGGATTTTACATAGAAATTCAAAATACTCTTGCAGTGTGAAACCTAGATTTTCCAATAGAAAATCAAGTCAAGTCTCTTTTGCCATTGACTGCAAAAGAGGAATATCAACGTGCTTTTGGAAGATGCACGGTAATTTTACTCCCCTCGTCAACACGTTTCTTGAAACTATAGCCATATAATCATGCTACACCAATTGATTGATAGGTTAAATGATCTTATGATATCATATTAGATAGCATTGCCGAGTATTCAACAATACATAAGTAGATACCAATATGTTTTACAGTGAAATTTGCCGACATATATGAGAGCTATCTCAGCGATCATGAAAAAACTTCTACCACATTTAGTTTCCATTGTTTATATTCTGAATTCAATAAGCTCCACTTTCCACTATATTTAAGTCACAAAATCTGAGTGCCTATACATTTTAATGAGTTTAACTTCCACTTGTCACTAAAATGAAGGCACAAAATC
Source organism: Pistacia vera (assembly GCF_008641045.1). Classification (NCBI taxonomy): domain Eukaryota; kingdom Viridiplantae; phylum Streptophyta; class Magnoliopsida; order Sapindales; family Anacardiaceae; genus Pistacia; species Pistacia vera. The sequence goes on along the minus strand of NW_022196755.1, from coordinate 19,435 downwards.
TAAGTGCCCCAACATTTTAATGAGTTTAATGCTTACTTTCTCATGGACATCAATGTGTACAAATCCCAATCAACCCAATCATAATTTTGTTTTTTATTCTACATAAATCTGATGCCGCATATCTTTCCAGCAAACATAACTATAAGAGTTAACAAATTGTCTTAAAGATTAATTGAAGTGCACTCAAGCTGGTCTAGATATCTCGGTTACCAAAAAAAAAAAAATTCTAAAACGAATAATATTTAATCAATTAAATCAAATTTTTTTCTTCGATTATATTGAGACTCGTGAACTATTACAGATTTTGTTTGGCTAACAATGCGGGATAAGATAAAATTAGGGTTGAGTTTGCACTTTGCACGAAATGAATATGAATAATGAATTCATTGAACATGGTGATGGAAGGTGTAATGATGATGTCCACTAGGGGCTTGACTTAAATTAGCGCAGGAGAAGAAATGTAGCCACGTTATATTCCTTGTGTCATCTTCCACTTCGATAGTGTGCTCCATCTTTCTTCGCAAATGCTGCTTATATAAAAATTTTGATGGCATCCCCCACTTACCCAACCTCATTACCAACTTTACTGTTGTCTGGTTTTCATATCTATATCTATGGTTCACATTCACACTCTTTATGAAAGGCGTTAAGCCCCAACAATTTGTGGTTTCCTTTCACCTTTTTGACTTTGGTAAATATCATTTAATTCTTCCTTTTCCAACATCATAAACTTCCAGAAATCTCTCATGTAAATGTATAAATTGAGACTTTTTGCTTTATGAGACACAGCAGCATTCAGAGAAGTAGTACTTAGTGCACAAGAAAGAATCTTGTTTCGGAAATGGCTGCAGGCTCTCTCATTCGTCTACTGCTTGTAACTTCATTGGTGTTTTCTCTTCTAATTGTATGCTTGAATGCAGTCCCAGTTTCAAGTAATTAACTTTTTCACCACTCCAATACTTTATCTTCCTGTTTTTTCATCACCCTAACATTTTGGTATTTGCAGGAACTGGAAACTTAATGCATGGATCTCAAGCTGATGATCAACTTCCAGAGAAAACCCGCCTGGTACTTCTTATCTCATCGTTATCTGCCGTCAAAGTTGTAGTGTTTTAAGTTTGATCGGTGTGTTTATGCATTTTCTTTGTGTTGATAATATAGGTAACTGGTGAGAAAAGCTGGGAGGGAAAAACTATTACTGGAAGGATGGGCGTGGAGCTGAATGATTATACAGGATCAGGGGCCAACAACCGCCACACTCCAGGGGCACAAATTGGGAGAGGCTGTGTTGATTGTTAAGGAATGAGATCCTCTAGTTAGTAACTTAAGTAGTAGATAAAAAATTAAGCATGATTTTAGTTGTTTAGGAAGTTCTTTATTCACTTTCTTCTTCAAATGGTCGAGGATCGAGTACTTGATAAACAAGGTGAAATTAAGATGGAAAGTAGTATGAGAAACTACTTAGGAGTAAGAAGAGAAGTAATTGGAGTGGCTTCCAGTGCAATATTGTAAGCATTATTATGTTGTCTAGATCTTTATGTATGAGTATAAATACCAGTTCCTATTATGTATGTTTGATGCCAAAGCATGAGCGCATGTTCTCTTCCTCCAACTATGCTTCCTTACCCCATCATACATCCTTACCGGATTTTAATGAATGAAACATGAGTTGGTAATTGGCAGCTAGCAGTAGTTCTGAATCGGATTTTTTCCTGGAACTGGATGCTGCAGCCCCAAGTTCCATAATTCTGAGTGTTACACTTAAGATTCTGAAACTTTGGCTGCAATTACAAGTTTGTTACTACTCGGGGGGCTTTCCTTGGTAATTTTGGAGCGAAATTTGAACAAAGTGTTCTGTAATTGTGTCTATTATCAGCAAGTCATTTTCTCTTTTAATATATTGTATGTTCATTATGTGATGTTAATCTATCATCTATATGACAGCACTTGAAGCTTCTGTGCTGTTCCTTTTCCCCCCCTTTTTTTTTTTAATGTGAATGATAAAGGGAAAATATGTTAAAAAAAAAAAAAAAACAAAGAAAAGAGACACCAGTGGCTTACGTGACGAAGAATGCAATTGGGTTTGGACCAACCATAAACATAATCCATGCATCCTATACCGTCAAATTTGCTTGCCTTTGAAATGAGCTTTACCCTAATTTGTGGTAAAAACCAAATTGCAACAAGACCTTAAAAATGCTTTTCCAAAGTTCCCAGAAAGAGAAAAGTCCAATACAGTTAATCTTGCATTGTTTGTAATACACATGTTGGTTAGACAAACCACTAATATCTCAAACCATTTTACATTCAGCTTAGTGGAGAGAAAGTGGATTATGAGGTGTTATGCATTCACTTTCAATTGCAAACAGTTTTCTGAATGCTTCTCTCCCTTAACAATTGTAAGGTAGTCAAATTCGAATATCATACAGTTGGAGGTGGAGTCCCATCTGGTTGTGTGGTGTCAGTGGCTTTCTCCCCTGAAGAATCCTGGAGTTTTAACATAGTTTGTTTTCCATTAGTAATTGAGGTTAATTGGCATGATATGATCAGCAAAGAACAAGTCCGAAAAAAGATGCATTATAAAATTTCTGAACTCTTTTTCAATCTTTTTCTGTACTCTGTAAAGATATAGACATGTTATTGACACTTCCAATGCTATAATTCAATTTGGAAACACCACAGAAGTTATGACACAATCAAGGCTATGCTCAAATTAACAGAGTTTCTAGAAAATTAGATAATTAATCAACTGTGCATCTTTATATAAACTATGATCAGAAATATTAACAAAATATGGGATCAATAGGAGTGAGAGAGAAAATTTAACATTTTCTGATAAGCTAATTGTTGTGTGTGATTTTTCCATCGAACTCGGTGAGTTGCGAGGTATTAGATCGACCTGAATCAGTCTGACTCTATCGGTTGTTTGACCCAGCATAAGTTCATCGACATATAGCTCGAACCAGCACAAGTTAGTCGCAAACAACATGAATAATCATTCAATCAATTCTCAGATAACTTAAGATCCTAGATATTATGGGAATGACGAGATTAATAGCAATCTCGGTGCAATCACAACACCCAATCGCGAGAATATCGTGTTAGTCGCTGATGGGATTTACGCAACAGAAAACAAAAATAAAATCCCCAACAACAACATTGAACCCAAGAACCTTATACCCGATTTACGTTATTTACATATGAAATGATATTGAATATAAAATTTCCAGATTTCATACCAGCGTTTGGAGGCTCCTTCAATTGATACGAATCGCTCCCACTCTAAGATAAAAGTGAACTCTCCGTATCCACACGAAGATAGGATGGCGATCGACTTGCGGTCTCAAGTGCTAGCAAGACACACAAGCAAAAAGGATGCAGAATTTTTCTTCAAGAAAAATTCTCTTCTCCACCAAGTGAAAAACGTGAGAGAGAGTGAGGTGAGTGGCTTGGATTTAATTATGTGTTCTACCAAATTATTTTAATTTTAAGTTGCCTTTATATGCAACAAAAATTAAAACCCTAATCTACTTAGGAATAAATTTATTCCAAGACTATAATAGTAAATCCTCATTACCAAACAAGGTAATAATCCACATGTCATCTTATTCAAATTCAAATATGATTTTCATATTCATATATTATCTTTAGTAATATCATCATTTATTGATATTGAATATATATTTAAATTCAAATATGAATTTCATATTTCATATATAGTATCTTCACTAATATTAATATTAAATATATGAATATATTTAAATACATAATCTAACTAATTTTAATTTCAATATGAAATTAAATATAGGCAAAGACCTCAACAAATTTAATTACACTATGAGATTACCAAAATGCCCTTTCATCTCAAAAGACGAAAATATCATTTCCATCATAAATGGTGAAAGTACAATTTCATCACAAATGAAAATATTTTTTCTCACCAATTCATCCTTAATATGTCTTCTATGTGTGTGACCCGAAGGCTCCTCATCATATCGGCAGTGAGTAGTCTCACGATTGACACCAATCAATCGTCTTACTAAACACAAATCAAGATTGGCCTCTATCAAGACATCATGGCCCCCCGATAGATTTGGATTCGGCGAAACAGCTTGCATATCAACGATATGGTTACCATGCAAATCGATCCTTTCATTATCTTTTATCCCATCAAGGCTGAGGTACCATAATAGTGTCAACCTCAGTTATCTTCGATATCTTTGTATTCAATTACTGGACCAATGGCCGGAATAATAAATTGGCTTAAGCAACAACTCAATATCATTGTGGCCGTAGCTTTAGTGTCCTTGCCACTCATTGAATTATACCGTGAGATAACTTCTCCCGTACCTGGGAGTGATGAATCATTTGTCCATCCACTATAGTCTTGATACACTCCTCGATGCAGCTAATCACTACTGTATTGATAGCTCTGAATAGAACTACGTTGGGCTAGTGTCAAACTACACCAATCGGTGCATAAGGCGCTCTGGTGATCTCAAGTCTAAGGATCACATGCATCACTATTCGTTAGATGATTTATTCCATAGATATTGGGATTACCATCCATATGAAATCCTCTAGTGGGTTTGTTCAGTGAACTTGCCTACAGTAAGCACCCATGTGTCACACTAGATTGTCAGCAAATAACCTTGACAAGTGAGATCAATCACTGTCTTTTGACAGGGTCGTTCAACGCTATGATAGTCTTACCGTACTATATGTGCCCTTGGTCAGAATAATACTGGGGCTACACACATTTCTAGAATGACCATCATATGTGATCATAGGGTTCTCACTATCAAGATTTGAAACACTTGATATCCTTGTCACGGTTCTACCATCCTAAGGACATATATCGATACACACAACTATGATTTACATGATATAAAAGAAAATTGCCTTTTATTTATTAATAAACATTATTTCAAAGAGTCAATTCTACAATAATTGATTGGCTCTAGGGCACCTACTCTAACATATCGGAGTTGCAGTTCAAATCAATTGTAATCCCTTTATTTTCGCTCTTTCCTTTGTACAAACCTTGTATATAAACCCCCTCAAATGATGAAAAAGGGGTTAGAAATTTTCCATAGAAGTCTTATTGTAAGCTCTCACAGCAAATACAAGAACAGTGGACATAGGCATAAGAGGTTACCTCATCGACCCATTTCAAAAATCTTATTATCTTTTACTTTATTGCACTTATCATTCACCCATCGCTGATTATCCATTATCACACCCACATCCGTTCCGATTCCATCAAGGTCAATCGGATCTCTCTGGTTGGTGTGAATTTTCATATCAATATTTTGGTGCTAGAAGGAGGGGCTCCACCAACATCTCAGAAATTCCAACGAATAGCCACAACAACCTACTCAATCTAGGCTCGCGATGGTGCATACCAGATCGAAGACCACCCCCAGAAACCACAAAAATGTGGAAACCATCCATCAGGAGGTGCAACAGGATGCCGTTGGGCATTGACCACATGTGTTGCTAACTCTGCACGTCATGAATAACCATGGGGCAAGGACGTCACACCCCAAAAATGGCCAGCTGATGGAGATGATCAGAACAATGGTTGCACAGACGGTGCAACAAAACATGGTTGAGTTGAGAAACCAGCAACCAACTGCCTAAAACCTCGACTAGCCATGCTTCGCCAATGCCTGCCCAACAAGTATGAATTTAGCAAGTGGCCAGTCTGACTTGTGGGTGCTGAGAGGCGACCGATAGCCTCATCATCATAAACTCCACTTCGCTCAAGAGTGTGGATCCCGCAGGCAAATTAAACACAGAAGGTGGCCAAGGAAGCAACCATTGGGTGAGAGTGAAGACAATGGTCACCCCTGAGACGCTCAGCGATACCCCTAGCAACAGTGTGCTGGTCTTAACCCATACTCGAGACAGGCTCAATCCTCGCAAGCTCGCGAGACAAGTCATGTGCGTAAATCCGACAATGACTGACGTTCCGGTTATAACCGATATCGTGAGCAACGCACCAATTAGAATGATAGCACCTATCAGCCTAGCCATCATGACTCTACTTTGCGCATCAACGCGTGCAATAGAGGGGATTCACAAGCCACGGACTTGAGAACTCACTTGCTTAAAGTAAGGCTGAACTGAGCCAACTAGGGCAACCACAATGAAGATTTAGATCGTGTGCAGAAAATGCTCGACAATCTAAGGACCCGCTAGAATGGCGCAATGGAAGAAATAATGAGTTCCCCTTTCATGGAAGAGGTTCGCCAAGCCCCACTTCCACAAGGAATTTAGGGCACCAGAGAGTAAATTCGACGGGAGAGGGGACCTTAGGGACCACCTTGACAATTTCAATGACCTAATAAAGCTACACCAGGTTGTGACTTGGCAAAATGTCACTGCTTCACAATCACATTAGTAGGGGATGCCAACAAGTGGTACAAGAGACTCAAGGCGAACTCCATCAATTCCTGGCAACAATTCTCCTCGCTATACCTACAACAATTTCAAATGAGGAAACAGTTCGCAATGCTCATCAATTATTTGAGCAACATTTATCAGGAGAGGGAAAAATCTCTGACCTCGTATTTGACGAGGTTCCAGAATGAACAAACGAAGGTTGCAGATGCACCCAAGGAGTCCATCCGAACTTTGCTGATTGTAGGCATCAAGCCAAACACAGAGCTATGGAAAGAGCTCCATAGCAAGGATCACATGAGTCTGGCCAAGTTTTACCAAATGGCTGCAAAACACTAGCAAGTGGAAAGCCCTCTAGCAATACTAGCTAGAAGCTCGACACGAGAAGCCTCTAATAGGTGACAGGATAGCCCATCAAACAAGCGCGGGTGTCAAGATCGCAATGATAGGGATCACAACAGATCCCAAAAAAGGCAGAGAATAGATAACCGCGGGGACAGGCAACCCTTTCCACGATATGCATAATATACCCCCCTCACGCGAGACATAGCTCACATTTAGGAAGTCTCCCATGAGGCAAAAAGATTGCCCACTCCAGAAAGGACGAGGGGGGCTCTAGGTAGAAGAGATCAACAAAAATATTGTTGATACCACCGGGACATTGGGCACAACACCAATGAATGTCAAGCTTTGAAAGATGTCATCGAGGGCCTGATACGAAGGGGGCACCTAAAGGAATTCGTCAAGGAGGCACTAGCTTACGAAGGTGCTAGCGAGCAAAACAATCAGGTCTGGAACCAGATCCCGTAAGCCTCGGCGAACGCCAACAATGAGGTCCTGGTAGGTATGATCTACGAGGGGCCAGACATAGCGAACAACTTAAGGCGCGCCTACGAACAGTATGCTCGTGAGGCTAGAACAGACTTAGTCCCCTGAATAATAAGCTGTGAACAGAGGCTGTCCAAGCAGCCTAGAAAAGAGAGCGAGGTAGTAGGCTTCACATTCGAGGAGTGCGAGGAATCCCCTCGCCACAATCATGACATGATCGTAATGGCAATCCGAATTGGTAATGCTAGAGTGCTGAAGGTAATGGTCGATAATGGAAGTGCAGCGAACATCATTTTCTTGGGAGCTTTCCGATGAATGAGGTTCACAAAGAGAGACCTGAGGGCATGCCCTTTGTCGCTTTATGGATTTACCAGGGACAGCCTAGTTCCCAAAGGGATGATCGACCTCCCGTGACTCTCGAGGTAGAGCTCAAGGTCTGAACAGTGATGGCTAAAATCTTAGTGATAGATTGCCCAACTACATACAATGTCATCCTCAGAAAATCAATCTTGGATAACTTGAGCGCAATCACCTCAGTGCATTACTAGGCAATGAGGTTTCTGTCTCCTGCGGGAGTCACGATGATTAGAAGCTGGCGAAAGGAATCTCGAGAATGTTACAACCGAGCTATAAATGCTGCGTAGAAATGGCCACTCTCGAGAACAATGGTTATTGTAGAATCTAAGCCAAACCCCAAACTTTTGGAGGATACCATTGATCCTCGCATCCATAGAGAGAAGCCCACAGTAGAGCCAATGGAAGAGCTGCAAGAAATATGTGTCAGCGAGGAAAATCCAACTCGCGTACTAAAAGTCAACAACAACCTGAGCAAAGACATGGCCAACAACTTGGCAGGGTTTTTGAGGAAAATTCTCGATGTTTTCGCATGGGAGCATTGTAATAACTGCTTCATACTAGGATACGTATAGAAATACATCAAGTAAATATATTTATATTAGCAAAAGTAAATGGGCCCACAATTTTCTTTTAATACATTTAATCATTCTTTATACAAAGTAAGGCATCATAAGTAAAAGTTATCAAAAACAATGGACAGTGTAGCTATTACTCCTCGCTTGCCGATGCCCATCCGACCGCGTCCTCACCTAGATCCTGCAAACACAAAGAAAAACAACGGGGTGAGCACAAAATAATGCTCAGTAAGTAAATCCTCTACTCGTCTAGCCCGTAACTCTTCTCTTAATTCTTTCCTTACACTCTTCTCATCTCATTTATTTTCTCTTTCTGTTTCTCTTTCACATAGCTCTTTTCTATTAACTTTCTGTTGTATGTCACGGCCTCATCTTACCGGAGGACGGCTGAGGAGATCACAAAGCACCCACCCACTCTTCGTGACTTCTACTCTTTCTCTTCCTCTATTCTTCTTATATTTTCTCATTCTTTCTCACTGGAATGTCACGGCCTCATCTTACGGAGGCACGGCCGGGTGGAGTTCACAAAGCACCAACCCACTCTTCGTGACTTCCGGTTGGAGTTCACAAAGCACCAACCCATTCTTAGATTTTCTCATTCCTTTACTTTTAGAGTAGCCCATTACAAAGTTCTCGAGTCTTTCTCAAACTACTTCTCAATGCACAATTAATGCATAAGGATGGTTCATGCTTAAAGTTCTTACTTAATGCACTTGAAATGCACAAATGCAATATTGCATCAAATTGTCATTCTGCGCAGGTCACACTCAAGAAGGTATAACTTGAGTTATCACGTCGGATTGCTACGGTTTTGGTCTAGTTTTAATCTTAGAGACAGGGCTACAACTTTTATGTTTTGGTCTAAACCCAGTTCAATACGTAAGATGCCCAAAAATCACTCAGAAATTCATGTCTGTGACAGGGCAGTTCGGTAACATGTTTTCACTTAGCATTTCATCTAACTTAAAAACCCTAATTCAATTATCATTCTATTTAGTTCTCAAACCATCCAAAATGAGAGAAAAACTCTCTTGTAGCATCACAACCTACGTGGCAACACACTCCACAAAAATTTCTCCAATTTTCCAATTTCAACCCATCATCAAATCATCACATATACTTTCATATTCAATATATCCAACAACAAGCATAATTCATCATCAATCATCTCAATTTCTCAAATCAAAACATATGCATATTTAGAAGAATCTCACTCACTTGAATTCTTAAATTTTAGCTTGAGTTGGATTTTGAGTGGAATTTACTTACCTTGTGCTTGAGTAGTCTCTCCTAAGCTCTCTATTCTTGTTGGATTCCAATCTTCTCTTAACCCTAAGCATAACTTCATAAGAACTCAAACTTTACACAAATAAATCATAGATAAAGAGCTTGATTCCTTACCTTTTGATGCCTTGAATCAAAACCCTATGAAAATCTACTCAAAGCCCTCAAAATCCGGAAAAGTGAATGAAAAAATTGAGAGAAAAAGGAGGAGGGTGTTGGGGGGGGGGGGGGGGGGGCGGGTGGGTGGAATGAACGAAAATGAGGGTTTCAAACTTTAACACTTTAATTTATAACCACACTTTCCCATTTTGCCCTTGCTCTTTCTTAGAAATTCCATCTATCCCTTAGTCATTACAATAATGCCCTCATTTTAATGCATTCTCTATTAAATTCTATCTCTTTTCACTCCCCACAAGTTCAACTAATTTTGAGTGAAAAGACCATTTTACCCTAATGAAAGTTTAAGGGATTTTCTCTACATTTTTCGCAAAATAACTTTAACAAAAATTCAACTAAGGGCCAACCAACCAATATTAACAATATATCGACCCAAATAAAAACAAAACATTAAACATTTAAGCAATACACCATAACTTAACTATGTACCTCAAGTGGGGCGTTACAAGCATGCTGATATGGTGGGGATCAACCCCGAGGTAATGTGTCACAAGCTGAACATCGACCCAAAAGCTCGACCGATAAGACAGAAAAGAAGGTTGATGGATGTAGAGCATTCCAGAACGCTCAAGGATGAAGTTGACAAGCTCTTGAACATCAACTTCATCAGGGAAGTGAAGCACCTAAATTGGCTTGCCAACCTCGTCTTAGTCAAGAAGCCAAATGGCAAGTGGCAAATTTGCGTCGACTTTACAGATTTGAATAAAGTATGTCCAAAAGACAGCTTTTCGCTTCCACAAATTGACCAACTAGTGAAAAACCATTAAAAGGTGGCGGAAAAATGATGGAAAGCATGTAAACAAGACATGCAAACTAAGATATGGATTATAGGATTCAAAACTTTAAATAAAGCATAAATTAACATTATACCTTCTCCTTAAAGCTTAGGTTTGATGAAGGCAAGATTCAAAACTATGAACCCTCCACACTTTAACACCACCTTGAGAGAAAGAGAGGGTGGCCGAACCTAAGATAGAGCTTGTGTTTTTCTTTTGAGTGAACAATGAACAACTTGACCTAAAATGCAACCATTTGCATTTATATATACATGGGTCATTTTGTAATTCCTTCTTTTCGCTTGTATGCCCTAATAAAATCTTATTCTAAAAAGAGTCCAAGCATTTATTAATTTGGCCTTTGAATAATCAATATTATTCAAGGGCCCATGTAAACTACACTAGTTTACATTAACAACTCATAAGTTTACCCTGTTTCCCTTTAACTATTAAAAGGTTATTTTAGTTCATCTCATTTATCTTAACGCTTTAAGATATAATAATTAAATATAATTAATTATTGCTTGACCATTTTAACCTTTCAAATGTCAAAATAATTTTCTATGTAACAATTACCATAGAAATTCCGCCATTACCCTCGGAAGGTGCTAGCCCTCTTCAGATAATCATTTCTCTCTCTTATCCTTCTCTAACTTCTCAAGGCTATTGGTGTGACCATGTAGGTCCACCGTGGATTAGCTGTGAGCCAATTTCGGATGAATCCAGAAACTTGTCTAGAGGTCCAACAACTATGGTAAACATCTAGCAATGTGCCATAATCCCTAAACCACAATGAAGAAATACTTCATCGAACCCTTTTCATATCATATGTACCATGAAGGTAAAGTCCCTCCATTGATATATCCTAATCGAGTACAGATTCATGGAACATCAAAATCCTAAACTCGATCTTCTACCGAATCGTCGATCAATATGTTTGGAACTTGTCATCATAAACTTACTTTCGTATGACTAATAATAGACTTTGGCCAAAGATTTTGATTTCTGACATTTATCGACGTTCGTCCAAGAACCCAAATCCAGATGGAGTCAGTAGTACTCTTGATCCTATATTTCCAAGTCAATGGATCCCGTATTGACCATCGTTCATTTCTGCATATGAACAACGCATAACCAAATAGGCTTTATCATACAAAACATGACTAGTCTTGTACTTATACACCGTATAAACCATATGCATCCATATCAGATCTGATCACAATGTCTCAGGTCAAAGGACTACATCGTGCACTGATATAACTAAACGATAAATCATTGACTACATACTTTTCCAAGTGATCTGTCATTATTTGGTCATGTTAGAAAAAACAGTTCACCAACTGCTAATCCATAGTAATGCCCTAGTGACATGACTATCTTCGTCATCCGTACTTATATCAACTCATGATATCTTTCAGAAGCATCTAATATGCCTACTGTGCAATATAGTTGCCCAAATTATATTGCTTCCGTAGGGAACCTTTTGATAAATTTATTTACTGATTAAATGAATCATCTGGACAATTCATATACATACTTTATTTTAAATGCATGACTGAATAAAGGAAACAATTTATATATATGAATTGAAGAACTCTTTCTTCTATTATTTATGATATATTGATACAAGACAAAATGCTCTAAAACTGACAAGATCAATGGTTTCTAGGGCATACATTAACATTCACTAACAGCTAGTAGATGCGACAACTGGAAACACACTATTTAGCTTTGTGGACGCATACTTGGGATATAACCAAATCCCGATGTACCAGCCTGATGAAGAACATACTTCATTTATTACTAACTATGAAATTTATTGTTACAGGGTTATGCCATTTGGCCTCAAGAATGTTGGGGCGACCTACTAGCGCTTGGTGAACAAGATGTTCACCGATCAAATTGGCAAAACCATGGAGGTATACATTGATGACATGCTTGTCAAGTCAAATGTCACTGAGAGCCATATTGAGCATCTGGTGGAAATGTTTGACATCCTCAAAAGATATTGAATGAAGCTCAATCCTTTAAAATGTGCTTTCGGAGTGAGCTCGGGGAAATTTTTGGGCTTCCTCGTAAACAAATAAGGTGTAGAAGCCAACCCGAAGAAGATTCAGGCTCTGCTCGATATGAAAAGCTTGACCAGCATAAGGCGAGTACAAAACTTGACGGGATGCATGGTCGCGCTCAACAAGTTTGTTTCCCAAGCCATAGACAGAGGCTTACCATTTTTTGAGACCTTGAAGGGGAAGAAATGTTTCAAGTGGATAGAGGAGTGTGAAAGAGCCTTCTAGGAGTTGAAGAAACATTTGGGACAACCTCCTTTGTTGTCAAAGCTTGTCTAGGTCGAGCCATTGCTATTATACTTATCGGTATCAAAGTTTGTTATCAGCGTGGCACTGGTACGCAAAGAGGGAGGAGTGCAATGGTTAGTATACTATGTCAGCGAGAGGTTGCTCAATGCGGAGACGAGATACCTTGAAATGGAGAAGCTCGTCTTTGCCCTTGTCATCGCTGCCATGAAGCTACGGCCCTATTTCCAGGCACACTCCATTCACGTGCTAACCAACTTTCCCCTGAAGAAAATAATGAAAAAGCCCGAGACATCGGGTAGATTGATCCAGTGGACAATGGAAATGAGTCAACACGATATCAAGTATATTCTGAGAACAACAATCAAAAGTCAAGCCTTGACATATTTTATATCAGAGTTATCCTACCAGCCAGAGGGTGAACCAGGCTCACTAGGGGTAGATACCTTGGGAGAAGTCGAGCAACAAAAACCAAAGCTTGACGACCTATGGCAGTGGACTTTGTATGTGGACGGCTAATAATTCGAGGATTATGCTAGTTTGTTTAAGCTTTTAGGCCGGATTTTAAATACTTCTTAGTTTATTTTTGCCTGAATTGCTACTTAATTCCTTATATTTCGTGTTTTAGGTTAAAATGGACATTTTGAGCGAATAAAGACAGATTTGGAGTTTCTGGACTTAGAAGCAAGCAGAGGGCAATTCTGTAATTTCATAACTCTTCAGGAAGCTTTGTCACGGTGAAGGTTGTTCTTCGCCGCGGGGAAATGAGCCAGTCACGCACTAGATGCAACTCCTTTGTCGCCACGGCAAGATTCCTTCTTCGTCGCGGCGAAGTCTGCATTCTCCAGTTTTTGTAAAATGCACAGTTTTGTTTTTAGGCTAAGTTTTAGGATTTGGGGGGAGGTATAAAAGAAATACTTAGTCTTTTTGTTTAGGGCGTTCGTGCAGAGATAGACAGCAGTTTTTACATTTTCTTAGATTTATTTTTGAGTGATTTTGGATTAAACAAAGTGTGAAGATTCGAGGTGAAACCAGTGGATTCGTCAATTGGGGAGATTCTTTTCCTTTTCTCTTGTTTCCATGATGTTGAACTTGGAATTTTTCGTTTCTTTTAATTGTTTTATTGATTTAGCCATGAACTAATCTATTTTGGGTTAGGATTTTGATGTAGTTCGGATTCTAATGGGTTAGAGAGTTGATGATTATTAATTTCATATGATTTTGCTTTGATTGTGTGATTATTCTGTACTTATTGTTTTTATGTGATGAACATGGTGAGATTGAGAGATAATTCATGTTAAGCTTCTTGGGTAATCACCATTGTATTATTGGATGCTAGAGATAGATTCAAGAACCAATGAAATCAATCTAGGATTCTTGTGCTTAATGAGCTTAGATTTATTAGCTTCTATTTTGTTGGGTGCGGAAGGTTAATAGGGAAGAGTAGGAAAACATAGCCTGAGAAGGTATGTTGGACACCTTAGAGAGTTCGATTTACAATCAATGCATGTGAATATGAATTTAGTTTAATTCTTTAGGTTTAACCCATAGAGTCCGAATGAAGTCAACCCTACCCATTTGTTTGAATTGATTTTATCCATATTTACAAATCTTTCTTTCTTAGTTTACTTTTATTTTAGTAAATTTTGTTTTAGTTATAGTTTAAATTGTTCCCTTTAATCCAAAAGAATTCGATTGCTTCAACTTGAAAACGGTAGAAAACTTAGTGCTTGGCAACAATCCTCGTGAGAACGATACTCACTCATCACTCTATTACTTGTGCGACTAGTATATTTGCTACATTTGCATGTTGTAGGAAACACGCATCAATAGCTCATCAAACGAGTAAGGGGTTAGAGCGAGGCTCTTGCTCAAAAGTCCTGAAGGAAACCCGATCAGAGTCATAGTAAGATTCTGGTTTGCCGCCTCCAACAACGAGGCAGAGTACGAGATGTTGCTCATAGGGATCCACCTTGCCAAGGAAATTAGGATAGAGTCCATTAAGATTTACAGTGATTTGCAGCTTGTAGTCCACCAAATTATCGAGGAATACTAAGCGAAGGAAGATAGGATGGTGTCTTACCTCCGGCTAGTGGAAACCGAGCTCAAGCAGTTAAGATCTTTCACAATTCTCTAGATCCTAAGGGAGAAGAACTCGCAAGCAAATGCATTAGCCTGCTTAGCCTCTGCGATGAACTAAGAAAAAGCTTATTCAATCCCAGTTAAGTTCCTCCCAAGACCAAACATCTCCATTCCACAAGGACCAGTTTTAGCAATGAGTCAGAGATACAGTTAGATGGATGCAATCACTGAGTACCTAAGGGATGGTACACTACCAGATGAGAGAATTGAAGCTAGAACACTCTGTACAAAGGCAATTCGGTACATACTCATCAATGATAAATTGTACGAACACGGATTCAATGTACCACTACTTCGATGTATAGACCATGAGGACGCGGATTATGTTCTGAGGGAGATCCATGAGGGAATTTATGGAAATCATGTAGGAGGTAGATCTCTAGCCTACAAAGTGCTTCACCAGGGGTATTATTGGTCAACAGTTTTTGATGATGCAACAGACTATGTGCATAGATGTGATAGGTGCCAGAGGTTTACAAATATTCTATGAGCTCCACCTCAAGAATTGACTACTCTGACAAGCCCCTTTGTCTCTATTTACCGGCCTCAAGCCAACGGTCAAGTAAAGGATGTGAACAAGGTCATCAAGCACACTATTAAAAAGAAGCTCGATGCCTTGAAGGGAAGATGGGCCAAAGAATTGCCCAAAGCCTTGTGGTCCTATAAAACAACAGCTAGGAGTTCGATAGGTGAAACCCTATTATCTCTATCATACGACTATGAAGCAATAGCCTCGGTTGAGGTGAGAATCAGTTCGTTCTGAAGGGAAGTCTTCAACAAGGAAGTAAATGAAGACCTTCTCCGCCTGAGGCTAAATCTGATTGAAGAGCATCGAGCCGAGTCTCAATTAAGGCTTGCCTCATATCAACAACGAGCCAAACGATACTTCAATACCAAAGTCAAAAACAGAGACTTTGAAATGGGCAACCTAGTTCTCAAAAAGGCCGTCCAAGGTACCCAAAACCCGAACTTGGAGGCACTTAGGCTCAAATGGGAAGGTCCTTTCAGGATCTCTGAAAAGCTCGCACTATGATCTTTTCACCTTGAATGCCTCAACGGTGAAACGATACTATGAGCCTAAAACGCCGAGCATTTGTGAAGATATTACCAATAAGTAGCTCAGGTTTCGCTTATGTCTTTCTTTTTATCATTTGATGTAAGGTCGTTCATGGCCAAAATGCTTTATCAATAAAAGAGGTATTATTCATAATCTTTATTTGTTCATTATTAATGTTTAATTTGTTTAGCATTTATTCGTCGCTTCAAAGATTGTGACCTACGCGATAGCATTCCAAAAAAAAAAAAAAAAACTCGAAGTCAAGAGTCTAGGAAAAGGCAGTTTATCTCAATGAGTCACGCCAAAATCCAACTCTATAGGTGGGAAATATCCCAAATTGACGAAGTTAAACTTTAAAGAAAAATTTCAAGAAAAAACTCGTCAAAAGTAAATCGGCCTTAAGTCGGCGATCAAAACTCGAAACGGACAACTAATCCAGAATCGAAGTTGTTTCTCGCAAAAGATTTCCTCGCACACATCCGAAAAAGCTCCTCAAGAAGCAAGCTACGCATAACTTGGAGCAAATTCGGATCTTCTATTATAAGTCCAATTGGGACAACAAAAATGACTCTACATAAATATAAAATCTTTGCTTGACGAGAATATACTAAAAAATCTTCCTTTCATTAATAAACTGCTATTACATTCTAAAAAACAAAAAAAAAAAAAAAATGATGTTTCAAGCAATTGGGGGAGCCTGGGGATCATCCTCGACCGATCTAGGGAGCTCATTACCGACTGGAAGAGACTGTTCCTTGATGGAAGGAGTGGCAGTAGTTTTTTCAAGGTTGGGAGCCTCGCCTGAGGGAAGTGTAGTTATGGGCCTTTCGAACCGAGGATAGCTCGAAATTTAGTTTATTATTGGCACCTAGCTGTTGTGCCAAGCTCCTACCAACCTCAATGGCCTTAGCTTTAGCCTTTACTTCTGCAGCCTCGCTCGCGTTGAGCTTGTCAAGGAACTCCTTTTCCTTGACCCCAAAGGTCGCAATTTCCCCCTTGAGCCGCTTTAGCTCAGCTTGTCTGGCTTCCTTCTACTTCTTTGCAACCTCGATCCTGGCCAGAGCATCCTCTTTTACTGTCTCTGCCAATTGCCACCCTTTATGAGTGCCCTCCAAGCTGACATAGCACTTATCGTAGAGAAGCCTACTCGCCATGGCAGCCTAAAAAAAAAGGATAAAATGGAAAGTCAGCAAGAAGGAGGATAGCATGCAAATAAAAGAAAAGAGGAGCGAACTATCGATACCTTCACCATATAGCTACACACCAAGGCCAACATATCGGTAGGAGTTACATTCCTAACAGCCTCAAATGTTTGCAGGGTGACGTTGTCCCTGGCCGCTGTGGCCCCAACGCTAATATGGTAGGGGAGTTGGTCGATCAACACGTCGACTGTAGCTTGGGTTGCTTCATTCGTCTTCTTGCTTTTTGGCCAAAATGAGCTAGACTTACTCCCCTCAGCAGCGCCAGCCTCACCCGTAGGAGCGGACTTCTTTTTGGCCAAATCCTTGGCCGCCATTTTCTGTAGGCCGCTAACTTGCTGCTCCAGCCCCTTCTGTTTTCCCAAGCCACCAGCCAACTCGGGCATTTTCTTTCTCAGCCCTTTTTAGGGCTCGGAGTCGTTTCTTGCCAACTGCCTTTGAGGCAGTCGTGGGCTTTTTCGTGCTAAGGGCAGTTGCGGGCTTTTTCGTGCTTGGGGCAGTCGCGGGCTTCTTCGCGCTTGGGCCTTCCCCAAGCTTGCCACCGTCACATTTCACGCCAACAATGTCAGCGGGCTGCTTCATTGCCAAAGCAATCGATGTCTTCTTGTCAGCAGCTAAGGCTGTTGCCTTCTTTTTAAAGCCTTTTGGTTTTTCGGCCCACATTTCTACAAAAAAGAAGCAAACAGTGAGCGACCTATCCGCCCGGGGAAAACAAGCGCGAGTAAATGATAACTTAAACCTTTTTCCAAAATGGTAGGAAACTTGGCATCTTCCCAACAGAAGTTATATGCCTTCAAGTGAGGAAGCATGACGATCTTGTTAATGTTACATTGTCCATCGGAAAGGTCGCTGAAACGTTGGAGCCTTTATAAGCTCGCGATAGGGAGATAGTTCTGGTCGACGTTGACTGCAAAATAAAGCAACTCAATCAGCTAAAATACAAAGCTCGAAAGCAATCCTCACACACACGAAAAGTCAAAGTCTTACTCGCTTTTGAAGCAAAGGCACCAGTCTCTCGACTTTATAGAAGAAAAATTACAAGTCCCAATGTGGGACCTTCTTTGAGACGTTGACCAGCCTGTTGAAATGCACCTTCCTCGCCTTCGAAAGGTAGCACGTTTGGTCTTACCCTTTCTTGAGCCTATACAAATGGACGAGCTCCTCGACGGGTGACTCGCCCAATTCAGTGATCATATACGCTATGTACAGAGTGATGATCATTACATATGAATTTGTAGATAATTGGAGAGGAATGTTGTCGAACCGCCTCAGCACCTTGTCAATAAAATGATGAGGAGGAATAGATACCCCACATCTCATGAGGGTCTTAGAGATCGTCATCCATCTGAGCGGGGGACTCTTTCGAGAAGAATCCCCCAGAACCATCAAATAAAGTTGTGGTGCATTGACTGCTCTTATGCACTCCAGATCCCTGATGGTAATAGAGGATTGTGGTTCTTTTCGTAGCCTATGGACTGAAAACCACTTGGATTGAGCCAACTGTATTGAAGCACGGTCAGAAGAGTCCACCGCGTCGAGGTCCAAGCTTCACACAATGATTTCCCCGGAGACCTTAGGGGTTACATCCCCAAGGACTACCGAGCCCGCGGGCGAGTCGAACATGCAATCGATTGTGTGATTGCTGGAGGAAGACATGATTATAGCTCACTTTTGGGTACCTGAAACAAAAGCGAACATGTGTTAGAGCTTGAAAAACTTAGCGATCATTTCACATTTGCTTTTAGTTCAAGCACCCAAGATAGCTCGTGCCACACAACGAACACATGCGACCTACCCAAGTTCCGACGGCCACCGCGTTAAACCCACCTTAAACCCAAGACCGCTGGAGACGCACCCAAAAACCCCACTAAAACCCTAGAACACTCAATGTGGCCACAATAGTGGCCACCCTTCACTGCGAAAATTGGAAAAACGGATAAAGAAAGGGAAAAGAACCTCATCGAAACAAAAGAAGTGAAAGAACTCGTCAAAAAGAGTATTGTGACGATGATGATGAAAGATGGATGCATGGACAATCAAGCATATCATACTATAACAAGTATAGTCATAGCTTAAAAAAAACAATCAAATTGAAATAAGTAAGGTAGAACATGTTACCTTAAGTCCTTAGCAACCTTGGAGACTCTTAATTTCAAGAGAAATTAAGCAAAAGAGTATCCACACCAAGGGAAGAAAAAATTTGGCCAAGAGAGAGATTTAGGGTTCTTAGAGATTTTGATCTCTACACAAAAATTGATATATCATTTTCTTTATATAGGAATCCTTGTAAACAATTCAATAATTGTTTTGGACTTCCTTAAAC